>NW_024038948.1:830000-867186 GCF_016077235.1 Cyprinodon tularosa
TATTCATACATTACATACAAACTCATATATTTCAGATGTTTATTTTGTTTAATTTTGATGATTACAAATGACAACAAATGAAAATCTCAAATTCATCATATCAGAAAATTAGAATATTACTGAAGACCAATAAAAACAAAGGATTTATAGAAATGTTGGCCAACTGAAAAGTATGAACATGAAAAGTATGAGCATGTACAGCACTCAGTATTTAGTTGGGCCTCCTTTGGCCTGTATTACTGCAGCAATGCGGCGTGGCATGGAGTCGATCAGTCTGTGGCACTGCTCAGGTGTTATGATAGCCCAGGTTGCTCTAATAGTGGCTTTTAGCTCTTCTGAATTGTTGGGTCTGGTGTATTGCATCTTCTTCTTCACAATACCCCATAGATTTTCTATGGGGTTAAGGTGTTACGCCCACCAAGGACACAACATATTTGAGGACACGAGACAAAAAATGAGGGTTCAAAAAAAGATATTTTATCAATAAATTCTCTCCGTTTTAGTTGTTCTTGGTTCGGCTTCTTCAGATGTTCTGCGAAGAGAAAAATAGTGCCCCAAAAAAAGAAAAAAAGAAACCCAAAGTAACAACAGAAAGTTGGACCTGGCAGGCCGATCAAACAGAATAAAACGGTACAGCAGGGGGCCAACCCTATACAGGGCCGTCGAAGCCCCTACTGGTACCGGACTAAAGGCAAAAGATAACCTAAGCGAAAGAAAAATCGAAAACAGGACTACTGGTCCCGCCAGGCCAAAAACCTCAAGAAAAAAGTAAGAAAAAGGTAACAAAAATACCACATGGCAGGCTGGAACGTCCGCTGCAGGCCGCAGCGACAAGACAAGTGCGCACCGCGCACGATGGAGCAAATGAAGCAGGTGGGAAGTGGCGTCCAAACGAGGTTGGAAAGGAACGCGCTAACGTGCTGAAGGCCAGCCTATTTATAGGCGGACGACAGCACCACAAATTAACATAATTAACTTGCTAAAAGAATCCCAAAATATATTAACAAAAGATCCTTCAACTAAAGTTTATAAGAAACAAAGAAAAGAAATGGACAAAAATCATAATGTGCCCGAAGCACATAACACCCCCACCCAAAGACTCTGAATGGGGTCTGAAGTAAAAAAAAACCCCAACCCATTCAGAGAAAAAAACAAACGGGACTAGAGACGCGAGAGTGCGTCGGCCACTACGTTGTCTTTACCACGAACATGCTGTATAGAGATGTTAAAGGATTGGAGTCGCAAAGACCAGTTCATCAAGCGGCGGTTTTTATTCCGCATGCGAGCCAGAAAAACTAACGGATTATGGTCCGTAAAAACAACCACAGATCCGATAGAACCTCCAACATACACCTCAAAATGTTCCAAAGCAAGGATCAACGCTAATGCCTCCTTCTCAATGGTGGAATACCATCTCTGATACTTATCCAGTTTCTTAGAAAAATAAGAAACCGGATGTTCCACCCCATCAGTACCATCCTGGAGCAGGACAGCTCCGACACCAGAATCACAAGCGTCCACAGCCAACTTAAATGGTACATCAAAACGAGGAGCAGACAACACAGGGGCATTAACCAGCAAATGCTTAGTTTGCTCAAAAGCAGATTGACACCGATCAGACCAAATAAAAGCCACTTTAGGGCTAAGTAGGTCTGTCAACGGGGCAGCCACAGAGGAAAAGTTTTTACAAAACCCCCTGTAGTAGCCAACCATCGCCAGATAGCGGCGTAGCTCAGTACGAGTGGTGGGCACTGGGACAGAAAGAATAGCCTCTACTTTAGCCTCAACGGGGCGCACCTGACCTCCCCCGACCCTTTTTCCAAGATAGGTCACCGTCGCGTGGCCGAATTGGCATTTAGAAAGATTAACCGTCAAATTAGCCTCACTCAGACGCGTAAAAACAGTTTTTAAATGGTCAACGTGCTCAGTCCAGGTAGCAGAACAAATCACCACGTCATCCAAATAAGCCTCACAGAATGATAAACCCGACAAAACAACATTCATTAGCCGTTGAAACGTCGCTGGGGCGTTACGCATCCCAAAAGCCATCACGGTGTACTGAAGGAAATCATCGGGTGTGACAAAGGCGGAAATCTCCTGGGCTCTCGCCGTTAAGGGCACCTGCCAGTACCCCTTTAGCAAATCCAGCTTCGTAACGAACTGGGCAGCCCCCACATGGTCCACACAATCCTCCATACGAGGGAGTGGATAGCAATCCGGCCTAGTCACCCCATTTACCTTCCTGAAGTCCGTACAAAAACGGTCCTCCCCATTGGCTTTAACAGTCAGGAGACATGGTGAACTCCACGCACTACTGCTGGCAACAGCAAGTCCATGTTCCACCATGTACTCCACCTGCGTCTGCAAACGGCGCCGTTTGTCTGGGTTCACTCTGTACGGGTGTTGTTTAATTGGCCTGGAATCACCAACGTCAATGTCATGGCTGAGCACACGAGTCTGAGTGGGAATATCTGCAAACAGAGACCTATGAGACTGGATCAAATGAACCACATCAGCCTGCTTGGAAAAATCAAGGTGTGACAACAAGAGAGGCAAGTTCCCCAACACCGCTGAATTTGGAACCCTCCCTTCAGTAACAGCCGGGGAGAAAACGTCATCTTCAGGTTCAGCACCGGACAGCTCCTCCCGTGCATCTGCAGCTGCCCCGACATCTGCGTCATCTCGTTCACTGGAAACACAACTGATAGATTTATGCAGAGCAGATGCACGTTCGACGTACGGCTTCAGCATGTTCACATGACATAAGCGTGAAGTGCGCCTCCGATCAGGAGTAGAGATCAGATAATCACGATTACCAACCTTTCTCGTGATTGTATAAGGCCCACTATAGCGCGCTTGCAAGCTGGAACCAGGAACCGGAAGTAACGCTAACACTTTCTCCCCAGGCTGAAAAACTCTCAAAACTGCCCTTCTGTCAAACAAGGACTTCATTTTAGCCTGTGCAGTTTTAAGATTCTCTTTAGCAATCTCACACGCACGATTCAACTTCATCCGGAAATTACTAACATAGTCTAACAAATTCAGGTCAGATTTGTCACACAACCACTTCTCTTTCAACAGCCTTAAAGGGCCGCGAACAGTGTGAGCAAAAACCAAGTCCGACGGGCTAAACCCCAGAGATTCCTGAACCACCTCCCGAATAGCAAACATTTGTAAATGTACACCTTCATCCCAGTCTTTTTCAAACTCCAAACAGTAGGTGCGAAGCATTGTTTTTAAAGTTTGATGGAAACGCTCGAGTGCGCCCTGACTCTCTGGGTGATAAGTGCTGGAATGACAGTGCTTTATGTCCAATTGACGTAAAACCTGTGCAAAAACTCTAGACATGAAATTAGACCCCTGGTCAGTCTGCACAACCTGAGGTAAACCAAACAATGAAAAAAACTTTGTCAATGCTTTAACCACTACGGGCGTAGTTATTTTACGCACCGGAAAAACCTCTGGAAAACGAGTAGAGGTGCACATCACCGTTACTAAGAATTTATTCCCCGCTTTGGTTCGAGGCAACGGACCCACACAGTCAACCAATACTCTCTCAAATGGTTCAGTGATGGCTGGGATGGGATACAAAGGAGCAGGAGAAATCGTCTGATTTGGCTTTCCAGACACTTGACAAAAGTGACACGAATTACAATAGCGCACGACATCGCTCTTCAATCCTGGCCAAAAGAAATGACGCAAAATGCGATCATAGGTCTTTCTGATGCCAAGGTGACCCGCTAACGGATTATCATGTGCCAACCGCAAAATTTCTGAACGATATGGAGATGGAACAACAATCTGCTTCACCACACTCCACTCTTCAACAGGAGACACATTCAAAGGGGTCCATTTACGCATCAGAAGACCATCATCCAAAAAATAGCCAGTAGAAATGGAGTCAGGCTTATCAGTTAATGCATCGCCGAACAATGACTCCAAACTCTTATCACTTTTCTGGAGCTCGATCAACTGCTTCCTAGACCATGATAGCGTATTCACATCCAACATGTCATCCTCCACAGTCCGCTTCAATGGAACATGTTCGGATTCAGCGTTGAACAAAAAACTTCCACTCAAGTCAAACTCATCTTTCCTCTCGGCTTGATGACGTTTAAGTGCTGCACGCGTAACTGCGCATGACGTGAAAACACCTGGGAATTTACGGGCGAGCGCATCTGGACAGTCGCTCAACACCGGAACAGGTGTAACCTCTGGGGTAACCAATACTCGACCCCCAGCCAAATCGTTGCCCATGATCATGGAGACGCCCGCTATTGGAAAACTAGGACGCACCCCAACCACAGCGTCACCAGACCACAGCTCAGACTGGATCACGATTTTATGCAGAGGAACGCAGATTTCTTGCATGCCAAAACCACGCACTGGAACATCAGAGCCAATCGCAGTGTCGTTATTCAACGGCAAGATTCCCTCCATAATAAAAGATTGAGAGGCAGCAGTGTCTCGTAATATTTTTACAGGGATCTTTTCACCAGTTAGAGACAAAGAAACAAATCCATCCATAATGAAAGGCTTAAAATCAGCATACTCGCAAGGCTGTGTTGAAAGCGGATGAACATCGCCTTTCACGGTTTTAATTAGAGCGACGGGCTTAGTGTTCTTTTTCTGCAAAACCGGGCAATTGGCTATGACGTGTCCACCCTTTTTACAATAAAAACACGTCCCATTAGTTTTTAATTCCAACCTGTTATCCGATTTGCCTCCCACGCCACCGAGCGCAGCAGATACATCTGTTTCAACAAGCGAGGCAGTTTTGGCCCACTCCTTCCCATTATTTTCAGAGTAGTCAAACTTACTAAAGAGATGTGAGCGCTCAAAATTACTTTTGTGCGTTAACATGTACTCATCAACGAGCACCGCAGCTTCTGACACATTTGAGACTTTATTTTCATTCAAGTAGGTGGTAACTTTCTCAGGCAAATTATTTTTAAAGTCTTCCAACAAAATAAGTTGCTTAAGCTGCGCAAAATCGGCAACCTTCTTAGAAGCGCACCAACGATCAAAGAGAATTTCCTTATCTCTAACAAAATCCACATAAGTTTGATTGTAGCGTTTTTTTAACTTACGAAATTTCTGACGATAAGCCTCTGGTACTAGTTCATATGCCCTCAAAACAGCACTTTTAACTTTTTCAAAATCAAGGCTATCAGCCACAGAAAGAGACGCATACGCCTCCTGCGCTTTGCCACTTAATGCACACTGTAACAACAAAGTCCACACATTTTTGGGCCACTTAAGTGTGAGTGCCACTCTTTCAAATAAAGTAAAGTATTTATCAACATCCCGCTCATTAAATGGAGGAACCAGGCGAACATTTCTACTCACGTCAAAATCAGTCGATTTGGGTTGTGAGGACTCAGCACCAAGCTCGAGTTCCTTCAAACGCAGTTCGGCTTGTATCTCTAATCGTCGCTGTTCAAGATGCAGCTCCTTTTCTCTCAAAGCAAGCGGACCCAATTCAACTTCCAGTTCCTTCAAACGCACCGGGTCATCTTTCAACGAAGCCTTTGATGGCGATCCAACAGGACTTTTCGGAAAAACTGTAGCAGGAAAAATTCCTATCTGCACCAGCGCTTCTAACAACTCAGCTTTAACTGTTCCCCTCTTAACGCGTTTATCTACGGTAACCTTGAAATGCTCGGCTATTAACAGCAACTGATCCTTTGTGCAGTTACGCAAAGTATCCAACGTGGGCCCTCGAACAAACTCATCCAGGTCAAACTCCATGTCTACCCCTGGAATCAAGCCACACCAAATCAGGAACACCTCTGCACAAATGAAGCTACAGCACCACCAGAACCGAATGCTCTAACTAATCAGCGCAACGCGCGTCAGCTGCGCAAAAATACACACAAACCCAGCACAACCGCCAACAAACAAGAACCAACCGTAGGACACGACCTGTCTCTAAAAGGCACACTTTGTTTAAACAAGCCCCCAAAAAATATGTTACGCCCACCAAGGACACAACATATTTGAGGACACGACACAAAAATGAGGGTTCAAAAAAAGATATTTTATTAATAAATTCTCTCCGTTTTAGTTGTTCTTGGTTCGGCTTCTTCAGATGTTCTGCGAAGAGAAAAATAGTTAACGGCCCTCAAATCCCGTGCCCCAAAAAAAGAAAAAAAAGAAACCCAAAGTAACAACAGAAAGTTGGACCTGGCAGGCCGATCAAACAGAATAAAACGGTACAGCAGGGGGCCAACCCTATACAGGGCCGTCGAAGCCCCTACTGGTACCGGACTAAAGGCAAAAAATAACCTAAGCGAAAGAAAAATCGAAAACAGGACTACCGGTCCCGCCAGGCCAAAAACCTCAAGAAAAAAGTAAGAAAAAGGTAACAAAAATACCACATGGCAGGCTGGAACGTCCGCTGCAGGCCGCAGCGACAAGACAAGTGCGCACCGCGCACGATGGAGCAAATGAAGCAGGTGGGAAGTGGCGTCCAAACGAGGTTGGAAAGGAACGCGCTAACGTGCTGAAGGCCAGCCTATTTATAGGCGGACGACAGCACCACAAATTAACATAATTAACTTGCTAAAAGAATCCCAAAATATATTAACAAAAGATCCTTCAACTAAAGTTTATAAGAAACAAAGAAAAGAAATGGACAAAAATCATAATGTGCCCGAAGCACATAACACAAGCTAAGAACTTTCCATTACAAAACCACAAAGGAAGCCACCACCTGCTAGAAATGTTGGCAGGGTTGGGCGGTAGCTGGGTGAAACCTAAATAGTGATAGGGTAACGGAAGAGGTTAAAATGATTTTATAAATGCTCTGGTGATAGCCCTAATGGGAACTTTTTATTGGTGGTTGCCTTTCATCCTAAATTTCTGTTTCTTAAATTTGATTTTATGGATTGGTTGATGACTAATTTTCCTTCACTGTAAAGTTTGTCAGTCCTGTTTTAAACGATGGGATTGGCAATAAAATACAGATTCTTTTAATCCAGTCCATTTCTATTCAGGATTTCTCTTTCTTTATATAAGAAACCTGAGCTGCTTTCCTGAGTTCCAGTGTTCAATAATTTATTTTTGACCAGCACCTCAACCTCAGCCCACCCACATCTGCCCATCAGTTACAGTTTTAGTCACTTCTCATGATCCTGATTTTACTCCACCTCCTCTCTTCCACGCTCCCGCGCGCACACACACACAAACCTAAACCTCTAGCTAGTCTCTACAGTCAGTTACCCACGCATATGCAGCATGAATAGGACTAGAAAACTGTCATGCATCATCAAATGTGTGGAGTCTCTTCTGACTATATAATTGTGCTTTTAATGTGGAGGCATTTGAATGGCTTTCTGCAGAGTGCTCCCTGCATACATGGCTGAATGGTTCTTTAGCCAGGCAGACAATGTGTCAGAGGGACCGCAGTGCTCATGGGTACCAGAGTCCAAATCTGATTCAGCTCTGAGTCAGTTGGTCATTTCACTAGAAAAGCAGTTTGTGGGGTTAGACCTGACCTCAGCTCTCACATTGTCTGGAATGCCTGAAAGAGGTGAAAATGTTTGACATGTCCACTGAATGTGTGTCCCCATTAGAGGGCAGGGTCTCCCCGAATATGTTTCGTCAAATGCTCTGAATACACATGACTTTAGCAATTTTTTGGCTGACAATTAAGTGCTCTAAAATGTAGCTGTCATCAAATTATAAGTGCTTGCATACTGTTTTTTTTCTTTTTCCTTTTGAAAAATTATTTACTTGCTGAGATATATTTTTTCTTTTTGTCTTGCAGGTCTAAGTGGACAGCCAGCTGATATTGAGAAGCGAAAAACTGTGTTTGGAGAAAATCTAATCCCACCCAAAAAATCCAAAACTTTCTTACAATTAGTGTGGGAGGCACTACAGGATGTCACATTAATTATTCTTGAAGTGGCAGCCATAGTTTCACTAGGCCTTTCTTTTTATAGACCACCAGATGCTGAAAGAGAACGTAAGTGAAATGTTGCTGAATTACATGGATTATTTATTTGTATGTGCTATTGTATTAATGCAGTATTTCATGAAACTGTTCCAGAAGTTTTTCATTCTTTGATGTTGGAGAAAGATGTTTTCTCCTTTCAGAATAATTCTGGCTTTTTGTCAACTCAAAACATTTTTGACCTTCCAATTAATTTGATCAGAAACTGATAATAAAATTCTTCCTTTGGATGATAATTTGCTTAAACATTTGTTCCTCCATCAGGGATGACTGTTACAACACCTTTGGTTTAACTGTAAATAAACCTTTTACATTGCTGTGGAGGAAACGAAGCCACCATTTTTCAAAGTCTTTACAGCCATTCATTAGCTGTTTTTTTTTTTTTTATCAAAATGCTGTACAAATTTTGAGTGAACTTTTATGTCCAAAAAAAAAAACCCAAGTGGAAGTGTTTTCATCTATTGGAGCAAATTATCCAAGCAATGCCAAACATAATGTTGTCATACCTTTAAGTTATGCTTGCCTGTAGTAAACAGGAAGTAGAGTTAACAAGCTAGCACAGACCACTGATCAGTAATGGAGGGAGATTTTGATGAATGTGTTGCAAACAGGCAAGTTGTGCTTACTTTAACGTCATTTGGATATGAGGAAAGAGAAGTCCGATTCTAAAGCTTGCATTCAGGACGCTGGCAGTGGAAACTAGTCAGTCATGTAAGATAAATATTAGCTCCGTCAGAACATAACAGATATATTGCCATCTCTTTTTCAAGAAAATTTATTAGGTTTGATTAAAAGTTTGCTGTTTTCATCAAGCACTTCTCATAGTTATGTGAAAATGTGCATAAAAACCCAGAATGGAAACAAGTCTTTATTTTTCTGCTTGGGAGCATTTTACCTCTCAGAGCCGAATTTTTGGCTCCTTCAATCAAACTGAGTTCAGCATTGCTTGAAGCAGAAACGCAGCCTTAGACCCCAGCACTACATTCACCTTGTTTGACTACAAATAGGAAGATCCTTTTTTTGAAATGCCATTAGGTTTTTGCCCTTTGTAAAAATATAAAAATCCTTGCCAAATGTTGAGCTTTTGTCTCATGGGTTCAGAAAATATTTTTGTAGATGGATCATAAATAGATTTCTAAATGTGATGTTGGCATTTATGGTCATTTTTGTCAGATGTAGTTTTCATTTTAAAACATTCATAGGTGCCGTTTTTGTCAATTCTCTTAATAATTTCATAATGAACAATAACCAATAAAGTAAATAAAGTTTGTCTTCTTGTTCGGTTCTTCTGCTTTTTTAAACAGGGACGGGTTGGATTGGATTTTTTTCTCTTGATTAATGAAATCATTCAATTCAATTCAGTTTATTTATATAGCGCCAAATTCACAACACGTCACCTCAAGGTCACAGTTCAACCAGATCATACAGTCAAATTGATTCAAAAAGTAGTTTTTTTTTTAAAGCACTTCTCTTATGCTTTACAAAAAATTGGTATGATCGGAGACGTGAATAAAATAAATCTGTAGAAGGGCAAAACATTTCTCCCATCACCGTATTTTTAACTATGTGGAGGATTTTCTGGTATCTGAATCAAGATTTTATCTCTGTCTTGCTCTGCAGATTGTGGAAGAGCTGCTGGTGGTGGAGATGATGAAGGGGAGTCTGAGGCAGGCTGGATAGAGGGTGCTGCCATTCTTCTTTCAGTTATCTGTGTTGTGTTGGTGACAGCATTTAATGACTGGAGTAAAGACAAGCAGTTTAGAGGCCTCCAAAGCCGAATTGAGCAGGAGCAGAAATTTACTGTTGTCCGAGCAGGACAAGTTATCCAAATTCCCGTGGCTGAGATTGTGGTAGGCGATGTTGCACAAGTAAAATATGGTAAGAGCAGTTTTGTATTACAGGTACATATACATGAATTTGGGATTTATAAATGATCCCCAATGTGTTCCAGGTGACCTCTTACCTGCGGATGGAGTCCTTGTACAAGGCAATGATCTTAAAATCGATGAAAGCTCACTCACAGGAGAGTCGGACCATGTGAAGAAAACACTAGAAAAAGATCCAATGATGTTATCAGGTAATGTTTTTCATGTAATTTTTATTTTATTTTGCAAAACTGGTATTAAGACTATCTCAGTGCTGCCCTCTTTGGGTTGAATAGTTAATATTGTAGTTGACTTTTTCTATTGGTTCAAACAACACGTGCCTTTATAAAATCATCTGACTCAGACAAAAGATTTATTGTCCTTCTGTTCATTATCCATGCTTGAATAAAGCTAAGCTAGCTTCCACCTCCTTCAACCTAAACCACATCCCCACTTAACCTCCACTTCTCATCCCCACACGTAGCCCTGCTCTATCAGGGTGTCTTGGCACCAAGTCTTATTTGTTCATAATATAACTATTTAAAAACCTTCTAAGATATGTAGATCCAATTTTAAGAAGCCAAATACAAACGCATTCAAAAACTTTTCTGCTAAAAATAAATAACTGCTTTTTAAATATTTATCTTTCCACCTAATAATCCACTACCTTTTGTTTATTGACCTCTTTAAATTTCACACAATGCACTTTTAAATTTGAGGATATAAGGAAAAAGAAAATATAAATAATTAGTTCCATGCTAATAATATATTTTTATCCTTTAAAAGCTCCCTTTGTACTAGAAGTCATTTTTAAAGCAACCTGAACTTTTGTTTAGCAAAGTTAATGAGCGTAAAATTAAAGAGCTATTTAGTTGCAATATAAATGTTATGCTTCAGTTGCTTTGCGTGTGCAAAGTGGTTAGGTGTGGAAAATGACCCTAATCACATTGTTTATTTATAGGAGATTCATTGGTCTCCTAATACTTATTACTATGACGACACTAACATGGTAAGGAAGGTCTTATTAGAGTTCCTTGAATAATTGATCTGGAAAGAAAATAATAGGAAAAGCTATTTATTATGAAATTGTTTATTGTCTAGTTGTTATTGCTGCTGAGATTGTCCAAGAAAAATTTTAAAATGCAAGAATTTTTATGCCAGGCTGCGTGTTTCACTTGAAAGACTGAAGTTATTTAAAGTAGATTTATTAGAATAAAAAGGGGTTTGGTGTTCTGTTCCCGCTGCTGAATGGAATCAGTTCAAGCTGTTATTGACTGTCACAACAATAAGTTTTTCTTTTAGAAATATGATAAAATGTTTTTGCTTTGTTGATTTTTGTCCCTGTATTAGCAATCGCTTCTTTCTGCATCGTTATTTGTATTTCCTTTTTTTATGTCTACCTGACTGTACTGCATATCGCCTTACTAAAACACTGAACAAAGTACTTCTGCTTAACATTTGCACCTAAATTAACAAAGGAAAAAAAAGGAAATCCGTTATCAGTAAGGTTATAAAAGGTATAATTAAATATGGATGAAAAAAATTTGTAAAATGGTTTCTATACTTGTGTTTTAACCTTTCATGTATTTACTGACACATTTCCTTTCTGTTTAAAGGCACTCATGTAATGGAAGGCTCAGGAAAAATGGTGGTGACTGCTGTGGGGGTCAACTCTCAAACTGGAATTATCTTCTGTCTACTCGGGGCTGCCGAAGACGACGATGAAGATGAAGAGGAAAAGAAGAAGGAAAAGGAGGAGAAGAAAAAACAGCGAAAAAGTTGGTGGTGTTCCACTCTTGTCTATCCTACTGGTTTTAGTTGTCTATCCTGGAAACCCAGTTTACAAACACTCTTAGTGGTCAGCAGGTTTTTCCCAGAGCCTTGCAACACATTTTTACTGCCAACTTCTCGTGTCCATTTTCATAAAGGGAGATAATTCATTATTAAATTTGTTTAAAAACAAATACAATCAGTATGAAGCTACAAATTTAAAAAGGCTTTAGCATCACTGGGCCCTAATATGGCTGGGTCTACAAAAACAGTGTTTTCTTTGTGCATGTTTTTTTTTTTTTTTTTTAACTCCAAATCCGGGATTTCTAAAATGTTGCCACAATGTTTCCTGATGGAGGCTGAAGGGATGCCTCAAGGGATAAAAGGGAAGTTTGCTGTACTTGGTTTGACCTTCTTTGATCTAAAAGTTTTGCTGTCTGCTGTACCTTCAGTGAGACACAGTCATGTCTCTTCATGTTGCATTAGATACAGTTTCCGTTTAAATGGCTTATGTCTCTGAGCATCCTCTGACCTAAATTTTAAGAACCTCACTAAAACGGCAAATGGGTAACTGAGTTTTCTTGATAACCACTTGCATGCTAAAGAGTGTTTTCGTTAGGTTGACCTGATTACACTTTATTTATTTAGAATAAAGCTGATTTTTGTTCAATGCCTATCACCAGCTATGTCTGTGCTTCTGTTTTTAAAACAAAAATTTTGATGGGCAGCAACCTGTATTTAAGTGTTTATCATCAATATAATGAAAGTATGTTAAGATGGACCAAATAAGACGACAATTACTTCAAAGTCAGAGTTACCACACTGATATAAAAAGATCAGAATCTAAGGAGGATTCTATGACAGTGTTAGGGCTCAATAAATATAACTATGCATGAAATTTACATTTTCATCCGAGTATATCAGTGATGAGTGTGCTTTCAACAGGAGCTACGCACGGACCCCTAATGTGTGGAGCTTTCAGGATGAAATTAACCCGATTCAAAAATCATTTGCATCTGTTTTCTGATTTTAAACGTATAGGGATCAAACATTTAGAACGCTCCCCCATGGTATTTGTTTAACCATCTGTGTTTTCTGTAAGTTTATTATCTTTGGTTTGTTTTTGTTTTTCTGATAGATAAGAAACAGGATGGATCAGTGGAAAATCGAAAAAAAGGTATGTTTCATACCCTGGAACACTGAGTTAAAGCTTCATATAAAATAAAATATACACTTTTAATTTGGCTTAGATGCTTTTATGCTATATATACATTTCCAATAGAATTGGAAAAGAAAAGCATTTTTATTTCTTTCTGGACACCGTCAGGGTAAACTTAGTACGGGCTGTTCTCGGCTGTCCGGTGTGCTGTCTGGCCCTCCCTTTCTCTCGTCCTTCCCTGGCACATTGTGCTTTGAGCAGCAGGTGCTATTGAATCCAGTTATAGCGATTAGTGATGAAGAGATTAAAGCCATGCAACAATTTTGAGGCCAGAACATCTGCTTTCCCACCCATGGCTCTCTCCAGTTGTCTCTCAGGTTCCTATGATTTGATTTTTTTTTCCTTTCTTTTTGGTGTAAAACTATTTGCTTCAGAGCTGAACTGTAAGCGCTCCACTTGTGCAGTTTTAGGTTTAAGGAAATGATATCTAGGCTGTTTCCTGCCAATTCCAATAGCTAGGCAGCCTTCTAGCGCTGCTAGGACTTTATGATCAGTGTAGCTTCAGTCTGTGACCACAACCCTGGCACTGGTCCCCGGTGCACAGATTCCCTCTGCCTGCCAGGAATCAACAATAATCCTTTAGACTGAGATTACAGCGACCGTGTAAGTGCAAAAGAAGCCATATTCCACAGCAGCTGCAGCACTGCTGTATTTCTGTGGCAAAAAGTCACATACAGTGTACCATGTTATTTTCTAAAGCAAAATAATCTTAACAGCCTGTGACAAATTACATTCAAGCGTTTTTTTCTCCTCCATTTAAACAACTTGATTTATTGTGTAACCCTTTAAAAGATGGTATTGTGATTTAGGGAAAAGTCAGATATTTTACCATCCTTCCATTTTTACTGTATGTAATGTATCACGTTTCCCTAATTTTGCTTTTAAATATCCCATTTTTAACATGACTGCCATGTTAGCCACCTTCTCCTGGTTTGGCACGGAATGCTCTAATTAAATGTTGTTTTAAATAACTCTGATGTACATGTTTTAACTTTAGCATCTTTTTTCTTTGCATAACCATTAATACTGCAGTCATTTTATTTCACTGTGTTCAGACATCTCACTCATATCAATACAATTTTTATTATGTTTTGGGGGTCTATTCCTAGATAGAATAAAATATTGCTAATACACAGCCTGTTGTTAATATCTTTAAGTGGGTGTCTGCTAATAAGCTGTATAGTCAGTTTTTTTCAGAGTAGTTCAGTATATGTTCATATTTGTGCCCGTTTCACTGAAATTTAGGCCAATACGCAATTTTTTTTATCAGCAGCAGTGCTGGGCACAGCCGCCTTACCGCTGCTGCAGGTGGATCAGAGCAACGTCTCCTGGTCAATCTGATAGTTTGCATATTGAGGGGGGATACGAACACCGCCTCAAACTAGAAAAAGGAGTGTGCTAAATTAGCAAATAGAGAAAAAAAGGACTATGCAGGTGTAGCATATAATAAAAAATCCTGTTGAGAACCCTGATAATGCTACTCTGTAAATATGATTATTATGAATCGTTTGTTTTATGAATGAAAGTCAATTAAGGGGTCATATATAAAGTTTTGATAAATTTAACTGTGGGTCTGGAATACATGCTTAATCCAACTAACTATTTTTTTAATTCAACATATAGCAGACTTGCATTGCAGGTAATAAAGACTTTAAACATGTGACATGTTATGGTTTTACCTCCCTCATGAAGAAAGCTTTGAATATTAGGGAATAAAATCTATTTATTTGCACAGTTCTCCGTGTCTTTATATTTCCTATTGTCTTGTAGTCGACATCCCTAATTTTTATAAAAATAGTTGAAAAAATATATGGCAAAAATATAGACACTGCTTATTTTTTGTTCCTCCCCTCTACCAGTTGTTGAAATTTTCTCATAAACTTAAAGGTAGTTTTCAAAACCAATGAATCAGACAGCAAATTAGGCAAACCAGTACAATAATTGCAAAGGTCGGATAAAATTAAATACATAAAATTTCAGTTGTTTCGTTTGTGATGTATAAATTATGCTGTATGCAGTGTTTATTTGCATAGTTACTAAAATCTGTTGCTTGCTCAGTGTTTATGAATACCCAGGTGAGTTCTCTGCAGATCTGTTACAGCGTGTTTGCTTTGTGCTCTTTGCTGCAGCAAAAGCACAGGATGGTGCAGCTATGGAGATGCAGCCTCTCAACAGCGACGAAGCAACTGATGCAGAGGAGAAGAAAAAAGCCAACTTGCCAAAGAAAGAAAAGTCTGTTCTCCAAGGCAAACTAACCAAACTAGCTGTGCAAATTGGGAAAGCAGGTGATTGAGAAAAACATCTTTCTGATGAATAACGGAACCAGTCGTATACATTCATGTGATTTATCTTTGATTTCTTCTTTCTTTCCAGGGCTGCTTATGTCAGCCGTCACTGTCATTATCCTGGTGGTGATGTTTGTAATAGACACATTCTGGATCCAGGACCTGCCTTGGGTCAAGGACTGCACGCCCATTTACATCCAGTTCTTTGTGAAATTCTTTATCATTGGTGTGACCGTCCTGGTGGTGGCTGTTCCTGAAGGCCTGCCGCTTGCCGTAACCATCTCTCTGGCTTACTCTGTGAAGGTAAATTCCACCTGTGCCAGTAATGACCAGCTTAAATGCACGCGTATTAAAACAAGCAGGCCAGGCTGTAGAGATGTGACTGATACCTCTAAGCCATGCACTGATCCCTTCTGTTTCTCAGCAAAGTCATGCCAAATGAGTAAAACTCTCCTTCTTTTAATGCAGAAAATGATGAAGGACAACAACCTTGTGAGACATTTGGATGCCTGTGAGACGATGGGAAACGCTACAGCTATTTGCTCTGATAAGACGGGAACCCTCACCATGAACCGCATGACTGTGGTCCAGGTCTTCATCGCTGAAAAGCACCACAGGAAAGTCCCAGAACCAGAAAGCATCCCTTCCTCTACTTTAGACACGCTGATTGTTGGAATAGCTGTTAATTGCGCCTACACTACTAATATCATGGTAGGCGTGTAAAAATGTGTTCCAGCTGTAAAATATACTGTCAGGATCTGGGTTTAGAATCTCATCTTCATGTCTCTTTGCTATGTTTTTCCTCAGCCTCCAGAAAAAGAAGGGGGTCTGCCTCGTCAGCTGGGCAACAAAACAGAGTGTGCCTTGCTTGGCTTCTCTAATGATTTGAAACGAGACTATCACGCCATCCGCAGTGAAATCCCTGAAGAGAAGCTCTACAAAGTCTACACGTTCAACTCTGTTCGCAAATCTATGAGCACCGTGTTGAAGATGGCCGACGGCAGCTTCCGGATGTTCAGCAAAGGAGCCTCAGAAATTCTCCTTAAAAAGTAAACAATGCTTTTCATTTCTGGGGTCTGCCTTTTGTCGCTTTGGATTTCCTATTTCATCCTATTATTTTTGTTTTTTAAGTTATTTTTTGTTTGTTTTTTTTCTCTGGTCCTCTATTAAAGTGAAACTTGTTTCATTGGGACCTTTTCAGACTTGTTCCAGTTGGCCAGACGTTGTACTAAATTATGTGTAATAGCTTAAGCAGCTAAGAAGTTCAAGTATATCCCACCCAAGCCCCTTATGTTGAGACTTAAAACAAGTGCTAAGAAAATGAGCCGGTAACAGCTCAGTAAGCTCCTTAATGGAGCAGGCCCACAGAAGGCTTAGTGTTACATCTGATTACATCAGCACACTACTGAAATAATGTGTTTTTCTGTTTGCTTACACCTCGATCTCATCACTTTTTTTTTTACATTTGAACTCGTATCTTCTTCTTCACCTGCAGTTTTCAAACACAGGAAATCCACTCTCTTCCTTGCATTCACAAATATTTTTTTCCCCCAAATTTCTTCCTCAGGTGCTACAAAATTCTTACTGCAAATGGTGAGCCAAAGATCTTCCGCCCGAGGGATAGAGATGACATGGTGAAGAAGGTCATTGAGCCCATGGCTTCAGAAGGCCTGAGGACCATCTGCCTTGCATACAGAGATTTTCCTGCCTCTGATGGTGAACCTGAATGGGACAATGAAAACGATATTCTCACTGGATTAACATGCATCTGCGTGGTGGGCATCGAGGACCCTGTGAGACCAGAGGTAACAGTTAAACTTGGACTACACCTTAGCCGTATTCCAGCAAGTAACATGTAGAGAAACACAATAGCATCCATTTGGAGTCTTCTCACAAATGGCCTTAAAAATCAACCAAAGGTTTTAGCCACCCTGAAAAGTGTTTCAGTCGCACAAGCTTCAAAACCAAGCTTTTGTATTGCTGTGTTGCCATAGTGTCCATTAATTGTTATATTATTCCAAGCCAGTTGCATTAATGTGGAACTATCAACTTCATTGTGTAATATCTAGATAACAAGCGGAGACATATTTTCAGAAATCATTTATGGGGGCAATCAAGAGTTGATAAGAAAAGGGCTAGAAATGACTCCTAAGAATAAACCTTTCACTAGTTTCCTAAGCTTTACTTTCACACATTGTCCTATTATTGCCACAAACTTTAGGACATTTATTTTATCATCAAGGGTTTATTTAGTATTTGAAATGTCAGGGAAAACCTTATTAGTTTCAAACAATATTTAATTACGGTATTAGGGAAGTGCTTTCCCATATGCAAACATGAGACAAGGCGTCAAAATATGTGATTATACACAGATATTTTTGGAAATTTCAGTTATCTTTGATTATTTCAAAAGTATTAAAGAAAAAATCGACGTAATGTTTTTGTAAACAAAGATGCATTGTTCATATTTAAGTGATGGTTGCAAAGAAAATCATTAAAGTCAAATGAAAGAACGTGAAGTCTCCATCAGAAGGAAAGCCGAAGCTTAAACAGGTGTACATGATAAAGGGGATGACTTAATCTTTATAAATGAAATTCTACCTTTTTAACCCGAGAATTCAAAGTTCATTCAAAAAATGATCTGTCCTCACAGGTGTAGAAAGGTCTGGAAACCAGATCTGTTATCAGATCAATCAGTTATTAATGCATTTGTGTAATTATAACTTTTATATCGCTTTTAACATCACCTGTATCAACAAATGTTTTGAAATTTTTAATTGTAGAAAAATAAAAGGTTCTTTAAAAAAAAGTTTAAAAAACTACCAAGACTTTATCCTATAAGGACAAGCCAAGCTAGACTGACTGAGATTCTAACCAAACTATAAAGTCCTTGAAATCAAACCTAATTATAACGGCCTAGTCAAAGCTCAGAGCCTCATGTAATTGAGATTTTTAGACTTTTCAGATACACTCCAAGCAGTCTGCCTGTTTTTTTGTTCTTTTTGATGTTTTTTTACTCTAAAAACTCTCATGTTTCTCCTCTTTAGTTGTACATTAAGTTAATAAATTCGGTTCAGATGTAAGGAATAAGGAAACTTGCATACAGCACTCTGCATGTTCTGAACCTTTATAAGAGGCAACTCTCAAAAGAAAGTGTTGATGCAAAATTGTCACTTTTAGATGCTGCTGACTTTTTTGCATATTTCCCCAATCCCTCCTCTTTAATCTAAATATGGTTGTTGATAGAATTAGCGATAGCCTCTGCTATTTGAGTATCTGAGTTAAAGGGACATGCTAAGCAGCTCATTGGTTTTTCTTTGCTGGACACTCAGGCGCCCTATGGAAAGGAGCTGAGTAATGTGAGGTCAGCTTTTTTTTTAATGGTTTGCATCAAATGCTGTTTGCCCTAAGTAAGACGAAAAACTAATGGGGTAAAGACAACTTAGCAATGTCTTACAGTGATGTGGTTTCATTTTCTTTGCTGGGTTTTCTGGGTATTTCTTCGTGTGACAGTAAACCTGCTTGTTGGAAACAATCGAGGATATTTAGAGAGAGACTTTAATGTTGGCTTTAAAACAGAAAATTCCATTCTTTTAGTACATCCTGATGTCTGATAATGAAACCCCACTTAATGTGTGATTGTTGGCCTTTATGTCTCAGGTCCCGGAAGCTATCAGGAAATGCCAGCGTGCTGGCATCACAGTGCGGATGGTGACTGGGGATAACATTAACACAGCGCGTGCCATCGCCTCCAAGTGTGGTATCTTACTTCCTGGAGATGACTTCCTTTGCCTGGAGGGAAAAGAATTTAACCGCAGAATACGCAATGAAAGAGGAGAGGTGGGGCCACAACATGTCACTCTAACGTCCTGAATTCCTCCATGATGTGCTGAGATGGTATTAGAGCTTTGTTTTGTTTTTTTTGTTTGTTTAATATTCTTAGATTGAACAAGAACGCATTGACAGAATCTGGCCGAGACTACGAGTTCTGGCTCGGTCTTCTCCCACAGACAAACACACATTGGTTAAAGGTATCATTGTTTTTTAGTTTAAAGGTGAATCGCCATGTTTATTTTTTTTTAAACTGTGTTTATTTGAGACTATATTATTTTCCAATTTCAGGAATTATTGACAGCACAATAGCAGAACAGAGGCAGGTAGTCGCAGTGACGGGGGACGGTACGAATGATGGCCCTGCCTTAAAGAAAGCTGATGTTGGTTTTGCCATGGTGAATATTCCATTTTAAACATTCTGCATAACGGCAGCATTTCAAGCTATGCTTATCGGCAAGTTAGAAAGCTACATCTCTTCAGAACATAAATCATTTCCCTTTTTTTTTGGTTTTCAGGGTATCGCTGGGACAGACGTTGCAAAGGAAGCTTCAGACATTATTCTGACGGATGATAATTTTTCCAGCATCGTTAAAGCCGTGATGTGGGGCAGGAATGTGTATGATTCCATCTCCAAGTTCCTTCAGTTTCAGTTAACTGTTAACGTTGTGGCGGTCATTGTAGCATTTACAGGAGCGTGCATCACACAGGTAAACCTCTTTTTTTTTTGTTACTGAATCAAAAAGTGGTTTCCAATGCCCTAAGTGTTTGTTTCACCGTTGGCATCATTTTTTCACCTGCACATTTTCATTTTATATATTAGCAGTGTTTTAGAATGTAGGATTAACTTCCTGTTTTTTTCCTTCCTCTCTGTTACCAGGACTCCCCTCTAAAAGCGGTTCAGATGTTATGGGTAAACCTGATTATGGACACATTTGCATCGCTGGCTCTGGCCACAGAGCCCCCAACAGAATCCTTACTGCTGAGGAAGCCGTATGGCCGAAACAAGCCTCTAATATCCCGCACCATGATGAAGAACATTCTCGGGCAGGCCGTGTACCAGCTCGTTATCATTTTTACTCTGCTTTTTGCTGGTAAGAAACTCTTTTCATTGGAAAACAGTTTTTTTTGGATGTGTGTCCTTTTAAACCCCCCAATGTATTATTTTCTGCAGGAGAGAAGTTGTTTGACATCGACAGTGGCAGAAATGCACCTCTCCATGCTCCACCCTCTGAACACTACACAGTTGTTTTCAATACCTTTGTTTTGATGCAACTTTTTAATGAAATCAACGCCCGAAAAATACATGGAGAACGGAACGTCTTTGAGGGCGTTTTCAACAACCCCATCTTTTGTACTATTGTCTTTGGCACATTTATTGTTCAGGTAGTTTGGCCAACAGATTTCTGTCTGTTTTGTGTCATACAGGAACTCAAATAAAGCTTTCTTCCTTTTTTCTTACTTTGCTCTTCTAGATAGTTATAGTGCAATTTGGAGGGAAGCCATTCAGCTGTGTGGGGCTCAACATTGAACAATGGCTGTGGTGCACTTTCCTAGGATTTGGCTCCTTGCTATGGGGACAGGTAGGACAGCAGCTTTGCTTTGCATTTATTATGGCAAAATGTTACTATGTGCTGCCCCCTTGTGTTCAACCTGGTTGTTGTTAAATAAGGCACCTAGGTTTTTACAAACTGAATGTCACCATACTATGTGACAAAGAAACATTTGTTCATCTGGTGTATTTACTGGTTCAGAACAGGTTTGAATGCAGAATCTATCAACAAAAAACAGCTCAAAAGTATCCTAATTATGTATTTTTTCAGAACCCTTTCACTTTTACAAGTCTTTATTTGCTACCAATTTTTTCTCCCAGCTTTTTCTGTCTTTAGAATAGCTTAAGTTAAATTTTCTCTAAGTAAAATAATAATAATTCTACAGTCTGAACAGCTGAAAGATCTAAAGGTTTTTTCCCCATGCTATAGGTGTTTCCTTTTAATTATTTATACACAATCTCATGCCTTTCACACATATTGTCCAGGATAGTTTCCACTTCTACTTTATTTAGAAGTTTCGCTCAATTTAGTGTCATCAGCCGTATTTTTCCTCACTATTCATGAACTAATGTAGCCTGAAGTTTTTTAAATTCAGCTATTATATTAATAGTCTTTAGAGTTTCTGATTAGATTACGTTTATGGTTGGAGGCAATATCACAGTACTCCAGAATTATCTACAAATATTAAATCGTAAGTCACTTCTCCTTCATTTGTTTCCTTGTTTTATTCCAGGTTATCTCCTCCGTACCCACCAGTCGCTTAAAATTCCTGAAAACTGCCGGCCACGGCACCCAGAAAGACGAGATACCAGATGATGAACTGGAGGAGCTGGAGGATGTGGATGAGATCGACCATGCTGAGCGAGAGCTTCGCCGAGGCCAAATCCTCTGGTTCAGAGGCCTCAATCGGATCCAAACTCAGGTAATTGTCCTTTAAATTTCACCACGGGTCACAACACCACACCCAGAAACAAAGGAATCAAAAGCCATAAACCCTTTAACTCCAACTCTCTATTGCTCTTCCAGCTTACGGTTTGTGCTATGTTCCTTCTTTCTGCATTCTTAGAGAATGCCTCTTACCCTGAAAGTAAAATTCCTTGTTTTTGTTTTTTTCTGCTGTGTGAGCTTAAGCAAATTTGTTCTGCCTATTTCTGACTGAAACAAAGTCCATCTGCTGTAAAGTCTGTTAGTGTGGAAGTACTGATTTGTGTGGATGGAAAGCACATTGCAGCAGTGAACTTTGGAATGGCTCTAGCTGAAAGGATGGAAGGGTTCTGCAGAGAAAAGGGGAAAACCAGCTCATATTTTTGGGTAAAATGTTCTTCTGGTCAGTACCCCAGAACCTGGTCACTTCCCCTGTTTTTCTGCCCTTTTTTCAATTTCAAAGTGACAAATATTCTCTGGTTACTGCTGCATTATCTTTATTTATTTTCATCTCTCTCTCCTCTGGCTGTTGTTTTATTTCCCTCTGGGCTTTCTCCTGTCACGCTGTCTGATTCTTTGCAGATGGATGTTGTGAGTGCGTTCCAGAGTGGAACTTCCTTTCAGGGGGCTCTAAGGCGGCAGGCCTCCAACTCCAGCCAACAGCAGCACGATGTAACCAATGTTTCTAGCCCTACACATGTAGCCTTTTCTACTACTACCACTGCTGCCAACTCCGCTTCTACCACTGTGGGGTGTGAGTGCGTGTTCTCCTTTAGTGCATGAGACTTTTCTTCTGTTTATATCATCTTCTAACATCTTTCTCTTCCTCTTTTTTTCTCACCTAACGTTCAACTTTACACCCTCATGCTTCCCTTAATGTTCCCCTACGTTTATTCCAAATAAGACACCAAACTACATCTTCCATACTGCTTCGATAACTGCTGTATATGAATGTCCCCTGTAACCAGGTCGCTTCAAGCGTCAAGGTGTTTTATTTGTGTCGTCCTGTTTTCCGTTCTGCTTCTGCTTGGGTCAGAGAAATGAAATCTTTCACTGTTATCTCGTTGTTTTTGATAAATATTATATCCAGTATTTAGCAGGTTTGTCTGCAGCCGCCTCAGTCTGCTCTGTGACTTTGTAGCACTCATGGGTCTTTGTCGCAGCTCTCTAGTCCCTGGTTGGGTAAATGTTTTGAGTATAAGCCCATGGTCACGAGCCAAACACCAGAGAACAACCATGACATGGAAACGCTGTGGAAATCAGATTGTTTCAGTGGATTTCTTGTCAGTCAGTGGTTCAATAATCCTTTCTTTCCAACTGTGGTCATGCTGTGGAAAATATGAGGGTCAGATGAATCTTCACTTGCACCCTGCAGTCAAATGAAGCTACAACAGCCAGGACAAAGTTTGTTGTGTTTAAATTCAACCTTATGAATTTGGTGCTGTAACCCCTCCCACACATTGCTTCAGATTATGCTTTTGGCCATGTTTCAGATCATGAATGGCTTGTTAAGGGTCATGCCACTGCATGTAGAATCAGGTTTTTCCTTTCATTCTTAATCAACACTAGATCCTTTATTTGCCGAATGTCACAAACTGAAGACCTGGCATTGTCTGATTGTTCCATCGGTATCAGTAAGTAGTCCAAGCAACCTCAGAGCATCACATTACCACAACTATTTGAAACGCTCTTTTGGTTGTTGATTCAGCTTTTCTTGTGAAGAAAAATAATAAAATCATGATTTTTAAAGGTTTTTGGAAGATTAAAGTTTCCTTGACATGAAACTGATGTTTGTCAAAAAAAGGAAAAATAGAAAAAAAATTTTTTAAAGGGACGTGTTTTTCCCAGCCCTGCTCAAGAAAACTCGTTATTTTGGCATCTAGTATTTCCTGTCAAAATGGGATTTTTTTTATTTATTTTTTTTGTTTGGTGCTTTAAAGGACCTTCCAAGGACTTCACCCCCACTGACTCCTAGAGCCTTTTCCTCTTTCAGATATCACCAGGAAGACCCTCTCATCCTCCATGGATTTAACACATCTTACTGCCATCAACCACAGCCTTAGGGAATAAATGCACATTTGAATGTTAACCATGTCATAAATAATTATATTTTTCCCATTTTTAGGCTGAACACCATCAGGTCAACCGCATCTTTTTTGCATCTTCCTCTAAGATTCACTCTTCCTTTATGTGAACATCTGTTTGTTGATAGAATGTGTCCAATATGGTAAAGTTTGGCCCAAATGATCTTTGAATACCTCTGACTTCCCAAATATTCTTCCTTAGATACTGTGAAATGTGTCATGGGCTATACTCAAAGGTTTACTACCATTGAACAAAAGGTAGCACCGTGCTCTGCATGGGTTCAAAGTCTCTGGTCTCGTGTGTGAGTTTTCTCCTATTTGTGCTGTTTTTGACTTGTACACCAGCTTGTAGACATGCTTGGCTGCTGCAGCTTCTTTGTTTTTCCTCCACAAACATAAGCTACAACTGACCACCACTTGTTTTTTCACTTCTGTCTTTCTCTCTATCCCTTACTTCTCTCTGTCCTTTAGCTCTGTATCTGTCTTGCTCTTTGCTCTTTAATAAGCATGCCCAAAAATGACCAACAGTCCTCTCCATATTTGGAAATGGAAACAACCGTACTGCTAGAGATTTCTGAAAATAATACAAAAAGTCAAATTAAGAACTTCCTGCATCAGGTTGATGTCCCTATCTTGAAAAGAAGTTTCATTTTATGGGTTGCTATGACTACAAACCTTAAGTTTTCACCAGTCTCTAGAGTTCAGAATATATTTTTCTATTCAAATGGAGAAAAAATTGTAATTCCAGTTAAATTAAGATACTGATGCCTCTTTTCCATTACATAGTACTCATCTGCTATTACTTCTCCATTAGTGTAATTTACAGTTCATTAAGGCATTCCTCTTCAACATTTTAGATTTTCACATAAAATCCTAGTAAAATGCACCACAGCCTGTGATTTAAATGTGACAGTAATGTGAAACGGTTCTTCACTTTTGCAAACACTTTAGTTGGCCAAAATTCAGACTCCCTGGTGCTGGTTAAAGAAAAACAAGAGTACCAAGTTAGTTTCTTTGGAGGCACATGATGGGCGGTTGTGCATCTTGCTGGAATTTGTAAAAGTCTTTAATAAAATATACCGGTAAGTCAAACTAAAAAATGTATTAGTGCATGGATCAGATATTTTTTGGCTTATTCAAGCAGATTAAGTTTTCTCTTGAAAACTATGATTGACAATACTCTAAAGATTTAATTTCAGTGGCATTGATTAGTAAAAGTTGAACTGTTTTCAAGATAAATTCCTAATGATTAAGTAAACACGTTTTTCCATTTTTTTTTTATCCCATTACAATATACTATTTACCAGACATGCATGCAAATTTTCTCTACTGTGTTAATATTTGCTGTTTTAATGGCCGGTATGGTTCGGAGTCTTCACATAGTTTCACACTACATTCAGTCATTCACAAACTGATGCAGAAAGCTACCTTGTAGCCACAGGTGCCCCTTGGTGAGCCAGGCCTCTGAATACAGGCCGCACTGGGCCCCCTATCAGTAGGCGGTACTATTAAAGTGTCCCAAGGACAGGACTTAGACAGAGAAAGCTGGGGTTGAATCCAGCAACCCTTGGTTTGCAGCAAATGCTTCTGCATCCTACCCCGCTTTCAGCTACTGGTTAGCTACGCAGAGGCCTATTAAGCTGATTTATACTCAGAAACCAGGTCGTCTGCGTGTGTGTCGCAGTGAACGCAAATGTTCCCCCGCCCCTTCCGCACACACTCTGCTGCACCTCTCCAAAATTGTAGGTGACCGCAGACAGGAGGCCTCTGATTGGTCAAATCTACATCCGCTCTACCCTATGCCTATTTCCTGTTTGGTACCTTTCCGGCTTGTTTTGCTTGTATGCCCTCCGTTGTGGAAAACGACTGGATCAGCTAGAAGAGAGAGGTGCACGAGAACGCTGGATCCCCGCTCTTTTTCACCCTCCGTTGTCACACAAACCTGTCCCCACTGCCTCGGCCGTATCTAGATCCACAGCTACTTCGTTATTGTCCCTCTTGCGCTGTGGCGTGGAATAACATAGCGCAGACCACGCTTCAATATTTGGCATAAATCAAAAACATCTGCAACATCCTCACTGCAACACACTGCTGCAGGAATATAACCAGCCCAGTTGTTAAAAACCACCAATGTTTATCTGAATCGAGGTTGTGAGAGGTTGTAAAACAAAGGAACCTCTGCTGGTTCCTTCAGCCTCTCTGTTAACCTGATGAGGTATTATCCTCCCTTTAAGTACCGTATTTTCACGACCATAAGGCGCACCGTACTAAAAGGCGCACTCTCAGTTATGTGTCCCATTTCTGTATTTAACACACACATAAGGCGCACTGGACTATAGGGCGCGTTTTTTTATATACAGGTACATGTCCTCTACTACCTTTAAATAGCTCTACTGCGTATTTAAAAATACAGCGGGGGCAAAACTGAGTATGACTGTGCTTTATTCATGTATTTATTACAAAGTATTAATCAAACCTGGCAGCTGGCCGTGAGACAGAGACATCGCAGATGACACAGCGCTGCGCTGCGCTGTGCAATTATGAAGTTTTCAGGTGGACTTTCTCACTTAAAAACATATTAAAACTACTTTATTCCCACTGATCACAGCAAATATAGCTGCAAGATTAAGATTATTTAGATGAAAAAACACCTGCCAGCCACCGCGCTGAAGAGGAGGAGACGCGCCCAGAGGCTGCTGTTGAATTAAGTTTTCAGGGAGAAAAATAGAGCGGGAGCAAAACTGAATATGATTGTGCTTTATTCATGTATTTATTACAAAGTATTAATCAAACCCATCAAAGTCATCATCCTCTGTTTCTGAATTAAACAGCTGCGCTAAATCAGACATGCCAGTTTCCCCTTCTTCGCTGTCAGTCACTTTCCGTGCAGCGCAGCTCCTCAGAAATAATGCCGGCTTTTGCAAAAGCTTGAAGAACAGAGCCAGCAGACACGTTATTCCAAGCATCTACAATCCATCCGCAAACGGTGGCGTTAATTGCCCGGCTCTGCCTTCCACTTATCCTGAAACTGTGGTCTCCGTCTGTCATCCATCGCTCCCACGCCGCTTGCAGCCTTACTTTGAACGGCCGCTTCACACCGATGTCAAGCGGTTGAAGTTCCCTTGTCAGACCCCCGGGATAATGGCGAGCACAGGGTTCATTTGATTCATCTTTTTTTTCACATCGGCTGTGAGATGGGCACGCAGCGATGGTGATGCGTGGAAAAAACCACCTGGTCTCCTCACATAGGCTACACCTCCCTCAGCCACGCTTTCATCATCTCCTCATCTATCCAGCCTTTTTCATTTAATATCATATGTCATCAGAGCGCTGTGTCTGTCTCGCTGTCAGCTCCCAGATCAGCTTCTCTGATTGGTTGATGCGGCGCGTCCAGCAGCAAAACTTCAATTTTTCCATCTCGAGCAGCAGCAGCGCGTTGGCGGTGCGTCAGATGCTTAAACGATCCCGACGTGCTGCACCTGCGGCTCAAAACGCGCTGCAGGACCTTTTGCTGCACCTATACGCGCGTCAACCATTGACTTTGCATGTAAACTCGCTGCTTCTGCTGCACCTGCTGGGTCCGGTTCACACCGATGTTGAGCGGTTGAACAGCGAGCACAGGGTTAATTTGTTTCCCCATGTTTTTCACATCAGCTGTGAGATGGGCACGCATGGAGTTACAGATTAATGGTGATGAGTGGAAAAAAAACACCTGGTCTCCTTACATTCAGCCACTCTTTCATCATCTCCTCAATGAGGTGGTCTCAAAAGTCGCAGTTACAACACACATAAGGCGCACCGCACCATAGGGCGCACTGCACATTTTGAGGGGAAAAAAAGACGTTTAAGTGCGCCTTATAGTCGTGAAAATACGGTAGCTTCCACAATCACCCACTTACACATTTTACCATTGAAACTTCTTCGATACTGAGAAGTTTTGCCTTCAGTGACATAATTCTTATATTAGGCTTGTTGACACATATTGCCACTGCAGTATTCGCCATTCAAAGATTGGAAGAAAAACAGAACTTTATTTTTCTGGTTGGCCCAACTAGATGGTTTGTCACATTAGATCACCAGTTGATTCCAAGATGCATGGCTTTAAAAAATAAAATGAGTTACAGTTGTACCATGTGATGGAAACCAGGTTTCATAGAGACTCCAGTAACATGTAGAAATGAAGTTTCCCCTGAAACGTGATAATAATGATCTAACATCCAAAAGTTCTTTGACTAACATGAGTGAGAACAACCAATCTAGTGTATGAAAACTTGGTCTCATTTGCACGTGTCTGAGAAGCTCCTCCTTCACAGATTTTGTTTTTTTGAATCCCTTAAAACTCACCATTAAAACTGAGAGATTAAAACCCTCTTAGAGTTTCTTTTAATCCGGGGTGTTGATCCAATTGTTAACCTGTGTTGGTGTCGTCGTGCAGTGTGGCTAAAAACACGTCTCACCTTGTCTCTTCCTCCAGATCCGAGTGGTGAAGGCATTCCGCAGCTCCATCTCCCTCTATGAGGGGCTGGAGAAGCCCGAGTCGCGATCGTCAATTCACAACTTCATGACCCATCCCGAGTTCCGGATAGAGGACTCGGAGCCTCATATTCCCCTCATTGATGACACCGACGCGGAGGACGACGCTCCCACCAAGCGTAATTCTGCCAGCCCACGCAATACCACACCCACTCCGCCTTCTCCCTCGCCTTCACCCACACCCGCCACCACCGTGGCCCCCAGCACGCCGGTCTCTCCCTCACCCAACCAGAACAATAACGCTGTAGAAAGCGGCAACCACCTCTTCCCAGAGGGCCCCAAATCAGGAACCCTGTCAGCCCCTGGGAGCCCACTACACAGCCTGGAAACCTCCCTTTGATCTGACCCGGCTCCACACGGCTGCACCTTCTTACCCACCACCAATGAGCTCCACTCAAACGGCCGGTCGCTTGGAGAGGAGAGACAAAGGTCTAAACAGAGAGGGGAGTCTTGTGTGAGCTTGGCTTGGGCTGGACTGAAAGGACAGCAGACATTCAGAGGAATGTACGGCTTGGTGTGGATTCTTTGATTTTTATCTTTTTCTCTGTTGGTTCTTGTTAATACCCTGCTGCAACTCAAGGACTTGGTCTTCGTCCCACCATCCTTGGTAACTTTTTTTTTTTTTCCTGGGGTTGCAAGCGGTGATTATAAACTCAGATTGAAAGTGACCTGTTTTTATTGCTCTAATGTTATTGCTGTTATTTGAATTGAGAAGGTGAGGTCCTCCTCTGGCCGCGAGGTCATGTTGTGAGACAGAACTTTTAGCTTATCTTTTATCTGAAGGGTGGTGTATATTTATTTGGTTGGCCCTTCTCATTCAAAACCTATTTCTGCTTTATTGGCTGTTAATAATTGAGTTATTTATGTTTTTGAAAGAAATAAACAGGTCTGTTTACAAAGTTTGTAGATAGTTATTTTTTTCTGTTTGTAGGCAAAAGAGCTTCCTGATGTATAATAAAAAAAAAAAAACTGGGACAGTATGAACATTATTGAGAGGATTATTTCAGATACTGCTGTATTTTCAGGAAAAAAGGGTGTTTCTATTGAAACCTAACTATTTTTGCCTGCAAGTTTTGTTATATATTTGTCAATATAGAACCTTCTAGCCAAACCGATGAACATAAAGGCTTGTATAGTAAAAAGAGGTCCAAGGGTTACGAGGTGTTTTCACAGGAGACTCGGCTGGGAAGACGACGGCCTCTCTCCACTGACATCACTATAAATATTCTTCCATTTCTTTAATAGTTTTCATGTGCACAAAATGTTCTGAATTCTCTTTTCATTCATTTTGTTGTGTTTGAGAAATTTCACGTGTTAAAAGGTTCATTATTTTAAAAGGGATTTTAGGAACCATCTGGGCCTGTACTTAACAAGCATCTCACTCAGAATCCAGCAGGAAGTCAGGAGGTCCGCACACCAACACCTGCTAGATCTGCTGACAGGTTCTCTTTTTAGATCTGTGGAAATATGAGGCTTAAAAACATCTTTGTAGTCACAGTTGAATCCATTAGTGAAGCAGTTGCTTTATGGCTGAAATCTTACAGGCTTACTTTTTGTAATGACTTTAGTTCAACTTGGCACTGAGCCACTGAATCAGTTTTTCAGTGAGATGATCACACAAACTAATATGAATGTGCCTTGGCTACAACATGGATTGAAACAATCCTGATCTCATCATTCACCACCTTCAGGAAACTCCTCACAGAGAAAGCATTTGTTTCAACAGCTAAAAGCAGGACCAAAACAAAAACACACTTGTTTCAAATATTTTGGGTGAGGCAGGACAAATCTCCTCCCTTTGGATGCTTGATAACTATGGATCCTGGTAACCATTGCTTTTATTTAATTTTTTTTTAATGAGCAAACTATTAGTGCCCTGCCAATGTGCAATACTGACATACATTTACTCAGGCATAAAAATAAAAATCTGTAAAATTATTTGTGTATTTAGGGAGCAAAATGTTGCCAGGCAAAAACAATATCCGTCATCCATTTTAAGATCGTACTCTAAAGAAAGTTTAAGTACTTTTTCAGCTTTTTTTAAACTATTAAAAGTAAATTACTTTTGTGTTTTCTTCTTAAGCCTGTCCATAAGACTCATTTCACTCATATTAAATGTTTCTGCATTTGGTTTGTTTGTAAAATAGTTTTGAAACCTGATGTACTGGAAACGCTAAAGATTGGACATGTGCATTTTTCAGAAGAAGAAATACTAGGCATACACTGGTATCTATCTGCACAGGGTACTTTATACATGCTGTACTGTGTTTATAGTTTTCAATAAAAGTTGTCACTGGACTATGGTATTAATTATTCACTTTGTGTTGATGCCCATCTTATTGTTGTCTCCTGTGGTTCTGAAAGTTTGCTGCTGATCTTCAACAGTTTGGCTCCCTAAGAGGATTTAACCAATTCCCCATATTAAATATATCCTGACATCATTAAGATGCCATATGTAATACTCCAAAGGTAGGTGGTCATATTGTTTGACTGATGTCTGTCATTAAACAGAAACCTTACTCCTACCAAGTATGAACCATACCAATATCTACCAACATGATAAAAAGACTTTTTAATGAAAAGTATAAAAGGTGCTTAAAGACATTGTTGCCATTAGTGAGAATTGACTCAAGCATAAATTATTTCTTTGGCTTTCTGAATAGAAAAAATATGCAAAATGTGTCTCCTTAAATTACTATATATTTGATTAGTTGCAGAATATTGTGTAATACCAGTTTCTAGTTTCTCTTTTCATCCATTTTGTTGCTAGTTGAACAGATTTTAAAATCCAACACCCCAAATAAGTAAAAGTTTATTTATTCTGTCTATTCATACACCACTGATATTACAGTAGTCTCCTGCTCACAACATTCAACAGAACATGTGTATTTTCATCCAAGGGAATCCAGTTTTACCGACTTTGACAGTACCTTTATAGACGTCTATGATTTATGGAAACATACTGGATTAGAATCAACTTTATTAGCCAATCATGGAATTTTATTTCACCAAATAAGTCAAAATAAAAAAAAATTACCTGAACAAAATACTTCAATAATTTTATGGGCTTTAAGTTTCCATATTATGCAAAATTCACAAATATTTTTAAAGCCATATGTTTCCTGAAGCCTGTGTATAAGATTCACAAATAAAAAAAAAAAAAACCCTTCCACTAACTGCCTTTCTCGACCTCTTAGCTAAAGTGTGCTCAAAAATTTTTTTTTTTTTTGGGGAAAAGCATTCCCCTTATGACATCATAAGGGGAAATAAACTGTCAAGCACAGTCTGTAGGAGCCTTTCCATAAAGCCATGGCCTTCATCTATGTATCTGGGGACCTCACTTAATATTTTAGCATGGTATGAGGTGTGATATGGGACCTTTAATGTGTGAAAGAAAAAAACAAATACAACATTGTACAGGTGCATAGGATGGTCATAGTAGCATATACAGGTGCTGGTCATAAAATTAGAATATCATGAAAAAGTAGATTGATTTCAGTAATTCCATTTAAAAAGTGAAACTTGTATATTATATTCATACATTACATACAAACTCATATATTTCAGATGTTTATTTTGTTTAATTTTGATGATTACAAATGACAACAAATGAAAATCTCAAATTCATCATATCAGAAAATTAGAATATTGTGAAAAGGTTCAAAATTGATGGCCCCTGGTGCCACACTCTAATCAGCTAATTAACTCAAACCACCTGCAAAAGCCTTTAAATGGTCTTTCAGTCTAGTTCTATAGGCTACACAATCATGGGGAAGACTGCTGACTTGACAGTTGTCCAAAAGACGAACATCGACACCTTGCACAAGGAGGGCAAGACACAAAAGGTCATCGCTAAAGAGGCTGGCTGTTCACAGAGCTCAGTGTCCAAGCACATTAATAGAGAGGCGAAGGGAAGGAAAAGATGTGGTCGAAAAAAGTGTACAAGCAAGAGAGATAACCGCACCCTGGAGAGGATTGTGAAACAAAACCCCTTCAAAAATGTGGGGGAGATTCACAAAGAGTGGACTGCAGCTGGAGTGAGTGCTTCAAGAACCACCACACACAGACGTATGAAAGACATGGGTTTCTGCTGTCGCATTCCTTGTGTCAAGCCACTCTTGAACCACAGACAGCGTCAGAAGCGTCTTGCCTGGGCTAAAGAGAAACAGGACTGGACTGCTGGTGAGTGGTCCAAAGTCATGTTCTCTGATGAAAGTAAATTTTGCATTTCCTTTGGAAATCAAGGTCCCAGAGTCTGGAGGAAAAGAAGAGAGGCACTTCATCCACGTTGCTTGAAGTCCAGTGTAAAGTTTCCACAGTCAGTGATGGTTTGGGGTGCCATGTCATCTGCTGGTGTTGGTCCATTGTGTTTTCTGAGGTCCAGGGTCAACGCAGCCACATACCAGGAAGTTTTAGAGCACTTCATGCTTCCTGCAGCTGACCAACTTTTTGGAGATGCAGATTTCATTTTCCAACAGGACTTGGCACCTGCACACAGTGCCAAAGCTACCAGTACCTGGTTGAAGGACCATGGTATCCCTGTTCTTAATTGGCCAGCAAACTCTCCTGACCTTAACCCCATAGAAAATCTATGGGGTATTGTGAAGAAGAAGATGCAATACACCAGACCCAACAATTCAGAAGAGCTAAAAGCCACTATTAGAGCAACCTGGGCTATCATAACACCTGAGCAGTGCCACAGACTGATCGACTCCATGCCACGCCGCATTGCTGCAGTAATACAGGCCAAAGGAGGCCCAACTAAATACTGAGTGCTGTACATGCTCATACTTTTCATGTTCATACTTTTCAGTTGGCCAACATTTCTATAAATCCTTTGTTTTTATTGGTCTTCAGTAATATTCTAATTTTCTGATATGATGAATTTGAGATTTTCATTTGTAATCATCAAAATTAAACAAAATAAACATCTGAAATATATGAGTTTGTATGTAATGTATGAATATAATATACAAGTTTCACTTTTTAAATGGAATTACTGAAATCAATCTACTTTTTCATGATATTCTAATTTTATGACCAGCACCTGTAAGCTTAAGGCTTCCTTTAATGGGTTTTGGGTTAAAATCAGTCAAACAAAAGTAATCACATTATTTGTACCAAGTTACAAACACATCAAACGCTGCAACACTGTATTAAGCAGAACTATTCGGAATACATATTTTTATCTGTAAATTCAGTAAATCACAAAAAAAAAAACTTTTGTTATATTACCTTTTTTATACTAATTTTATTACTCTTTTTTTACCACAAAGTTTCAGTGATCATTTATTATTTTAATTGTAACATATTTTATCAGTGTCCTGTCTTGTCTTGTGCATAGCCAATATAAAAGCGGAAATTAAGCATAAAAAGGCTCAATTTACCACACATGTAGCTCAGAATATTTTTCATACTGCTTGTGGAAATGAATATACATTTTGCATTTTTCATTTAATTTTAATGTATGCATCCAAATAAAGGATCATTCTTATTTTACAATCCACATTTTAAGACATTAGTTATGATAATCTGGTTCCTAAGAGTGGTAGATACTGTTGTTCACTGAAGATAAGTGACTGAAATGATAACTAGAGTCTAAAGTCTAAATTAAACCAACATGATTTTGAACTGCCCTGATAAAATGCCAATTTACATAACATTTTGAAAATGTAATGTAATAAGTTTATTAAAAACGTTTCAATGAAACTATAAAATACCTCGTTATGATTTTTATTTATTTATAATTTTTTTTAAGACATCTTTATATGTTTTTTCAGACTGGTGTCTTTGGTGCTATTACACATCCAGTTCGAAAGAGGGCGGTAAAAATCTAATTGTTTTTATCGCAAGTCTTCCAAGATTTTCTATTGGTATGATGTATCACCTCTTCTAAAATATCCAGTGTGAAGGGTTGGTGTTTTCCATAGACATGGGCTCTGTTCGAAAACCTAGGACGGGTCCTCCAAGGACGCGGTCTACCTAGACTGGATTCTTCGAAGTCCTTGAAAATAAGGAGACCGGAAGAGTTTTGGCTGTAAATTCGAACAGGTCTACCCTTTGGCGGGTTTTACCGCGGTATGCTCTGTTGCTGAGCAACCGTGAACGTTGACACACAAAGCAGGAAAAGAATGAATACAGAAGTTTTCAAAACTGTTTATTTATTTCTTTTTTATTGTGAAGTGAACAAAGACTACATTAACAAGAATCCAGAGTGGAATAAAGGTTCCAACCAGCGGGAGCAGGAACAAATCAAATCAAATGTAATGATAGAAAAAGTCAGTTAAATAACCTGCTGCTGTCATTCTGCACATCTCTGATGTTGCTCCTATTTTCTAATATCCATTACTGTAAAAATGTCCATAGTTGCATATTGGTTATTTATTCCCCAGTTTTATATTGTTAAAACACTTTACAGTATTTTATTGTTTATATTTTAACTCTTCCCTATTATGTTATTCTTATACATTTTTCTAAGGTCCACATTTGTGTGACCATTTTCAATAATCTTTCTGCTGCTGTAAATTTGCCCATTGTGGGAAAATAAAGAGATTTTCTATTCTATTCTATAAAAGGGGTAGAAAGATATAAGTAAATCTAAACAATATATGTATAAAAAATATATCTGCAAAATCTCTAATATTCAACAACAAAAAATAGGAAGTTAAGCATATTGTGCAAAACAGCAATAAAAAGATAAAAATCCTATCAGATTTATAGTCCCCACCCTGCAGATATATTAGAATCTGTCCTTAAATTACAGCCAAACCCATTTACACAGTAACAGATTAAAACCTTTAGATAAACCAAACATTACCGCCACATATCTGACTCAATAACCATTAAAACAACTATTTTCATTCATTTCAGACGGAACTATTAAATGACTTGTATTATATTAAACTGAACTTCCAATTTTCACCACTGTTCGGCGCCAAGTAACCTTTACTCTGATCACGGCTTGCTTGGTCTCGCAATGAATCCTGGGATATCCAAGAATACCGAGGATACATCGGACCCGTCCTTCAAATCGGGCAAAAAGAAGGACGCATTTTAAGGCCGCATAACGAGGACTCTTGGAATCCGACCAGACCTCGGCGCCGCGCTATGACGTAATCGGCCTTCGAATCCAGTCTTCTAAGGATGCGTCCTAGGTTTTCGAACAGAGCAATGGGCTCTGTTAGAATGTTTAATATAATACAAGTCATTTAATAGTTCCGTCTGAAATGAATGAAAAATAGTTGTTTTAATGGTTATTGAGTCAGATATGTGGCAGTAATGTTTGGTTTATCTAAAGGTTTTAATCTGTTACTGTGTAAATGGGTTTGGCTGTAATTTAAGGACAGATTCTAATATATCTGCAGGGTGGGGACTATAAATCTGATAGGATTTTTATCTTTTTATTGCTGTTTTGCACAATATGCTTAACTACGTATTTTTTGTTGTTGAATATTAGAGATTTTGCAGATATATTTTTTAGAAATACATTGTTTAGATTTACTTATATCTTTCTACCCCTTTTATAGAATAGAATAGAAAATCCCTTTATTGTCCCACAATGGGCAAATTTACAGCAGCAGAAAGATTATTGAAAATGGTCACACAAATGTGGACCTTAGAAAAAATGTATAAGATAACATAATAGTGAAGAGTTAAAATATAAACAATACAATACTGTAAAGTGTTTTAACAATATGAAACTGGAGAATAAATAACCAATATGCAACTATGGACATTTTTACAGTAATGGATATTAGAAAATAGGAGCAACATCAGATGTGCAGAATGACAGCAGCAGGTTATTTAACTGACTAAGGTTTCTATCATTACATTTGATTTGATTGGTTCCTGCTCCCGGCTGTTGGAACCTTTATTCCACTCTGGATTCTTGTGAGTGTAGTCTTTGTTCACTTCACAATAAAAAAGAAATAAACAGTTTTGAAAACTTCTGTATTCATTCTTTTCCTGCTTTGTGCGTCAACGTTTACGGTTGCTAAGCAACAGAGCATACGGCGGTAAACTCTTCCGGTCTCCTTATTTTCAAGGACTTCGAAGGATCCAGTCTAGGTAGACCGCGTCCTTGGAGGACACGTCCTAGGTTTTCGAACAGAGCCATGATTACGCAAGAATTACGGGCGCCATCTTGGGGAGGTCGACCTGCTACCCTAACCAGATGGTTTAACCAGAAGAAGCACTGTGCTGCGTGTTCTGTATATGTATATGTTTCCCAGATATGTCCATAATGGGTAAATATCTATCTATCTATCTATCTATCTATCTATCTATCTATCTATCTATCTATCTAGTCAATCTGTGAATATATATATATATATATATATATATATATATATATATATATATATATATATATATATATATAGGTGCTGGTCATTAAATTAGAATATCATGAAAAAGTAGATTGATTTCAGTAATTCCATTTAAAAAGTGAAACTTGTATATTATATTCATACATTACATACAAACTCATATATTTCAGATGTTTATTTTGTTTAATTTTGATGATTACAAATGACAACAAATGAAAATCTCAAATTCATCATATCAGAAAATTAGAATATTACTGAAGACCAATAAAAACAAAGGATTTATAGAAATGTTGGCCAACTGAAAAGTATGAACATGAAAAGTATGAGCATGTACAGCACTCAGTATTTAGTTGGGCCTCCTTTGGCCTGTATTACTGCAGCAATGCGGCGTGGCATGGAGTCGATCAGTCTGTGGCACTGCTCAGGTGTTATGATAGCCCAGGTTGCTCTAATAGTGGCTTTTAGCTCTTCTGAATTGTTGGGTCTGGTGTATTGCATCTTCTTCTTCACAATACCCCATAGATTTTCTATGGGGTTAAGGTCAGGAGAGTTTGCTGGCCAATTAAGAACAGGGATACCATGGTCCTTCAACCAGGTACTGGTAGCTTTGGCACTGTGTGCAGGTGCCAAGTCCTGTTGGAAAATGAAATCTGCATCTCCAAAAAGTTGGTCAGCTGCAGGAAGCATGAAGTGCTCTAAAACTTCCTGGTATGTGGCTGCGTTGACCCTGGACCTCAGAAAACACAATGGACCAACACCAGCAGATGACATGGCACCCCAAACCATCACTGACTGTGGAAACTTTACACTGGACTTCAAGCAACGTGGATGAAGGCCT
>NW_024038949.1:0-4470 GCF_016077235.1 Cyprinodon tularosa
AGCTTAAGTCAGAGTTAACGTAAAGGCTCTGTTTGAACTAGCCACAGTTCCCTGTAATGTGTATTTATCCAAATCCTTAAACAACCGACTCTTTTAAGAGAGATTCTATCTATTTCTGCAGCTTCTGAATTCTGTGAGGCCGCACACAGCAAATCAGCCCCGGTCCGACCACACGGCGCTTCAGACAACTAAAAAATAATCAAATACGGTCTTACCACACCGAAGCGTCGGGCCGAGACGGATCAATCAGGACCAAACAGCCGCTCGCCGAGACTCCAGAACCGGCACGAGCCCCCAATTTGTTAAGGAAGAAAATATTCTAAATAGTTAACTTTGGAAAAAGGTTGGGTGTTTCTCTTCCTCTCCCAGGTGCGCTCAGCGAGCTGCGTGTGGCCCCCAAGGAAAACAGCAAGATATGCGAACGTCACAGAATCACAGAATTTAATCCAACAAAAAACAGCTTATGAATTAACAACAAAACTGCAGAACAACAGAAACATACATTCAGTTACCTGAGGTAGAGAAAAATAGAAAAGAGAGGCAAAGACGCGTCTTTGGAGAGAGCTGGTGCAAAAGCAAAAAAGTGGCAGCTATCTGAATTTTTGCCCCTGTGCCCAAAATTTTATAATGTAGATAAGTCCTTCCCTTTAGTATAAGGTCGTCCAGCTTGACCAATTGGAAGCTACTTTGGACACTCAGAAAAACTAATTTACGGCCGGGCCCCCCACTAGATTCTAAGGTCATCTGGCTGTCATGAGATAAAGTTTAACAGAATCGATGTGGAATGTTGAGGGCCCCTTTCCTGCCATAAATCTCAAGAACAAACTTAAATTCAGTATTTTGGTTCAGGGAAAGGTTATCTTCACAGCTTAATCTTGCTCTTTTGCACCATTCCACCCCAAAAGATTGAATCCTGCCTTAAACCACATAGAATCAACAGAACATAAGATACAATTCCTTTTTCTCACATATAAAACATAATATTCAATCTAACATATTCAATTACCCCATTAAACCTATATCCTGAGCAATTTTCTAATAGTAAACAAAACATTTTCATTCAAACAATTTCAACTTGATTCTGATATTCACACAGATAGTACAACTTTCAATTAAAAAACATGATATTAATACTTAGAAAAATGTCTTAAAAACTAAATGTTAATGTTTTAACATTCTACATTTTATTCAGTATTACAGCATCTCAGATGTTTATTCTGGAAGACCTTTGATCTTCTGTAAACCAAGGAGACCTCTCCCCTGAGGCTCAACTGTTATTCACCCCCCAGGAGATACTCATTTTAAGGCCTCCTGTGCTTTGAATACTTACCCATTAGTAGTTTTAAATCATTAACACAGCCTTGTTCAAAATTCAGAAATATGGTCAAAATGAAAGTGTTCAACATACCTTTTACACACGCCATAAGATTAACTGTTTTAAAAACTAAAATAATCATTTTTCTTTAACAGGAGCAAGCAGTTTAAATAGAGGCAAGAGCAGATAATTCAGATGAACGGTGATGAGAAACTGGGTAGAGCTAGACAGGACAATGGAGTTAACCATTAAGCCAGTCATCAGTGCCAAGATCATGACACAAACTGCCTGTAGCAGTGTACCCACTGAGTAAAAATTGTTGAAAAGACATTGAAAAGACGACATGATCTTTTCAATGTCATCTAAGCAATGTCTATATTTGGTTGAAAAGCTAAATGTCCATCCATTGTCTCCTGTTTAGTTTTGTCAGGGTCACAGTTGGGCAGGTGCCTATCTCCAGCAGTCCATGTGGACTATGGGACCTTGCAGCCCCTATTTGGTTGAAAAGTTAAGTGTGAAAAGCCTTATTTTCAGATTGTTGAAAAGACATTGAAAACTGGTTTTGCAACATTTTTTCAACATCTATTATTGAACTAAATTGGGACAAAATCTGACCGACCACACACTCCAATTTTCAGCAACTTTTTCTTGACTAAATCAAGCCTATGACAGTCAGACCAGATTTGGCCTAAAAACCAATGTCTGAATGATGAATGACGATGAATGTCCATCTTATCATTAGTGCAGCAATATGTGTAGATCGATCACACCGCCCTCACTTATTGCATGTACTAAATAGAAATTGCACACGCAGTTTAACGCCTCTTTTTCGGAGTCCTCAAAGATCAGGCACATGGAACAGAACATACCCAACCTAATGAGAGCAGCTCATCTTTTTCTGATTCAGATCCACGGCATCAGTATTTATATAACAGTATTCTAAATTCACCCCTGACCCCTTCTACCATACATGACTAAGCTTTAAGGTCATGACCACAGACAAGATCAGAGGCAATGTGTTCCTCTATAGTCCTTATACCTACTGTATACACCTCTATTAAAAAAAAGCGACAATTTACTCTTAGGCAATAAAAAGTTCCAATTCAAGTCTCTCTGTTAAAACAACCTCTCCATTTCAAGACTTCTTTGTTCCTGTCATAAATCCAACAGTTGAAATTGCACATAATGAAAAAAGCAAAGCCATCAATCAAATTTTTCATGAAAATAAAACACCAAATGAGGACTCAACAATCTTGGTTTATGGCCATGATTAAAGTTAATAGTTTTTCCATGTCTTGTTGCTACTCATGCCTGTCCTGTGAAGCCCTCTAAATGAATCATAAAGCTGAGGAAATGTGATAGAACAGACCCTAAACATAGAAAATAAAAACAATAAAAACTGTCTAATAGGTTATTTAGGCACTGACTGGGAAGCCTTTATCAAATATTTATCAACACTTGTGTAAACTTGTCCATATTTATTATGAACCCTGTCACTTATTCAATCCTTGTTTCTTAAACAGTACACAGTGGACTGGCTTTGCTGGATAAAGTTTTTTTTTTACAAGCAGGGAAAGATAAATAAGATGCATTACTGTATGTATGAGCAGTTTCTGATTGGTTGAATGACCTCTCCTGTTTATGTTTTCTTTGTTCTTTTGTAAATTATTAGGCCCGAGCAGCAAAGCGCTGCGAAGGCCTATTGTATTTCGAAAGTTTCTTATTAGGCCCGAGCAGCAAAGCGCTGCGAAGGCCTATTGTATTTCGAAAGTTTCTTATTATTATTATTATTAGGCCCGAGCAGCATAGCGCTGCGAAGGCCTATTGTATTTCGAAAGTTTCTTATTAGGCCCGAGCAGCAAAGCGCTGCGAAGGCCTATTGTATTTCGAAAGTTTCTTATTATTATTATTATTACGATTCTTGTAGCACTTTGAACGCATTTTACGGGGACTTCGCATTTTCAAAAACTCAGGAAAACATGGCAGTAAATTGTCCCCCGCGTGAAATAGCCGGTCTGTAATGGAATCCAAAATGGCCGCCCCCAAATTACGCCACAGCGCCCCCTAACGTGAGTTGGGGGAAACTGTAAGTCCCAGAGATTTGAAAGTTGGCACACAGGTAGATCTCGTAAAATCATGAAAAAAAGTCTCTTGGAGGTATGCCCTAAAACCCACAGGAAGTCGGCCATTTTGGCTCAAAGTGCGATTTTTGGCCATTTTTCATTTTCGCTCATGTCGAACTTTAACGAACTCCTCCTAGGGATTATGAGCTATCGGCTTCAAACTCGGTCATTATGCAGTTAAGGCATTGGAGATTAAAAGTTATCAAAGGTTTTCGTTTTTGAGCATGTTTAAGGGGTCCCCAGGGGCCCCGAAGTTAGGGTACTTTTGAAGAATTTCAAAGTGGAATAACTTTTACAAAAAAGGTTCAAATCAAACCACGTTTGGCAGTAAGGAGCCCCTTTGGGTGCTTGACCATACTGGATGGTCAAATGATGACATCATCTAAGCCCCGCCCCCTAAGGGAAGAAAGTCACTTTTTTCACTTGGGAGGGTCCCTTTGAGTCATTTTAAACACCAGCACCTTGAAAATTTGTCAGATGATAGAAAACATGTTGGTCTAACTTCGTTTAAAGCACAGAGATTTTGAGTTAAATGGTGTTGCCGTGGCACCCTGGCGAAGTGAGGCGTTTCGCCATGAAAATACGATTGGCTCTCATTTCCTCATTATTAATCAGATCTGCACCAAAATCGCAAGAGATGATCCTAGTCCAACTCCAAACAGGAATCCAGAGCAATATTTTGTGGGCGGGGCTTAATTTCACTACAGCGCCCCCTAGAAATAACAAACTTCAAACCACCAGCCCCAAGCCGTTTTTAGTGCTAGAATATTGAAACGTTGAACACATTTGCATCTTATCAGGCCCTAACTAAAAGCCTCTTGAAGCCATGGTCTAAACCCCACCGGAAGTCGGCCATTTGAATTACAATTTACTCTCTTGTGAAAGCACTGACCTTTTTTTCAAAAAATTGTATAAAATCAGCCTTTTATCCAAATGAGCTAAAACTTTCAAAATACGTTCTTTACAAAGCGTGCTGTAAGCTGGTTACAATAGCAAAGCGTTCTTTAAAGTCCGTACTTATTTTTTTAAAAA